>NC_135318.1:88250531-88290159 GCF_048772815.1 Callospermophilus lateralis | reverse complement strand
AAGACCCACGCGCTGCATGCACATGTGCCCCTTCCTTTCTGAAGCCGTCTGGCCCCCAGGACAGGCTACCCCCAGGGGCTTGTGGTGTTCTCACCTGGGATTTGGCAGTGTGTCTGGGCATGATGTTGTGCATCTGTCTGACCGTCCTCCCGGCTCTGGTCAGGGGGTGGGCTAAGGCCCAGGGGCTTGGTGTAGGACGTGGGGGCAGCAGGAGCCGGGAAATGGCCTTCGGGTGTCCTGCGGAGGGAGTCCAGCCTTAGGAGTTAGCAGGGAAAGTTGAGGGAAGGCGAAGAGGAAGGGAAGGGACCTGGGAAGGAGAGAAAGCCCCCTGACCCAGGAAGCCTGCACAGAGGCCCGCGGTGTGTGGCTGGGCCTGTGCACCCCAGCCTGGCCCTTGGAGAGGCCTCCTCCTCTCCCCGAGGTGCTGAGCCCAGCCAGCAGCCGAGACGGGCCCAGCCCGGCAGCAGACAGGCAGGGAGTCACAGCGAGCAGCCACGTGGCATGGTCCCCACCCTCTGAGCCTCCTGCCAGCTCTGCCCTGGCCTGGCCCTGGGGTGGGCTCCGCCTTTCTGTGGCTGAGTCCTTCCCCCTGGACTCCTTCCTCCCCGACTCACGGGGATGCTCGTGAGGACTGGGTGAGGGTGAAGCCCCCGGAGCTGGTGAGCACCAAGGACCAGGAAATCCCGGGTATTACAACCCGGGGCCCAGGTTCAAATCCCAGCTCAGCCGCTCAGACCTGGGGAGCTTCGGCAGGCAGCCACCCTGCAGGGTGGCCGAAGGTTGGTCGGGCTAACGGGTTCTGCACAGGGCCTGTCACCGAGGAAGGACTCAGAGACCCAGGACTACACAGGTTTCCATCAGCAACTCTCTGGGGTTTGTCTCACTTCCTTCCCGTTATCTACCCCAAGTTCACGGCCTGTCCTTACACACCCACCTTTGCTCAGTGTTGAAATTTGTTAGGATTTCTCAATTCAGGTCTCAGGAAACATGATGTGGGAGAAAGACCTGGGACTTCAGATTAAGAGACTGTGTGATCTTTGGAAAATTACTTGACCTCTCTGAGCCCTGCTCTCTTCATCTGTACAGGGTCATGATGGTGCCATTCATGCCACAAGCGTTTGGAGAATAAAGTGAAGGAATGTGTGAAAGGTGTCCAGCACACAGTAGGCATTCAATCAGCACTAGTTTCTCTCCTGACCGCTCCTTCTCCTTCCCCACCTCCTGAAGGACAGTGACCAAACCTGACTCTATAGGACAGGGCCTGGTCTGCAGAGGTGCCCGGAAAGGTTTCCAGGTGAGTTACTCACTGAGTGGAGATGGCGAGGTCTGTGACGGAGGCCACCCACATCTCTGCCCGCAGGCTGCGCGAGAGGTGACATATCTATTAGAGATGCTTCCCCTCCCGATGAAGATCTCAAAGCAAATAAATAAAGGATGCCGTGGGCCTCTCAGCAGCGATCTGCGCAGCCGGCTGCACAGAACAGACACCTGGTTCCTGCCCAAAGTCCCAGTGTCCCCGGGGACCTTCCGCTTGCCATGGAGGGACACGGTGGATGCCAAGGCAGGTGGGAGGAGAGAGCTGACTGCAGGACAGGGGAAGGGAGTCCCGGGGGACACGGGGACCCTCGCTTCTGTCCACACCCCAGGGACACCTGCCCCTCCCACCCCATGACCCCGGAGCAGGGATAGGGCTGTGGACTCCGTGGGGCCAGGAGAGGTGACATCCGAAGGTGTCTTTGAAGAAGGGATTGGTCATCGGGTGAACCCCGGAGAAGCTTCCAGAAGAACCCAGCTGCACTCCGCCCTCCAGACAGGACGGCGAGCGAGGGCAGCCGGCGGACTCCCCCGTGCACACGTTCCATGGAGTTACTGGCGCTTTTCCTGCACCAGGGCCTGAAAGGTGCCTGGAGAGGGCTGTCCCCTAAGGTGCTGGTGTGGAGGCTTGGTCCCCAGAGTGTGGTGGTGGACAGGGTGTGGATCTCCAGAGGTGGGGCTCAGGGGAGGTCCTTGGATCAGCAGGGGATGGGCCTGCTGGGACCCCAGGCTCTCTCTGGCTTCCTGTGGTGTGGGGAAGCCAAGAGGGCCCTCACCAGAGCTGAGCTGATACCAGTGCCATACCTTGAATCCCCACCCCCCAAGTTATGAGCTAAATAACCCTCTTTTCTTTATAATGTTGGCCTGCCTTGGGTATTTTATTATAGTAACGAAAGATGTGCTAATGGAGCCCCCAAGATCCCTGCCCTCTAGTCCTGGTGTCCTGCATCACCCCTTCCCCCTGAGTATAATCAGAACTCGGGGGATCAGATGAGATGTCACTCTGTGGTTATGCTGCATTAGAAGGCGAAAGGGAAGGGGATTTTGCAGCTATCACTGATGTCTCTTGTTAGTTGGTTTTGAATTCAGAAAAAGGGAGATTATCCTGGGTGGGTCTGGCCTAATCAGGTGGAGGCGAGCCTAAAGGAGAGACTGGAACCTTGTGGAAGAAGGAGAATTTCTCCTGCTGGCTTTGAAGAAGGGAGCTGCCATGGAGGATAAGAGTCTTCCAAAAGGCCACTGAAGCTGGCTGCTCAAAACTGAGACTGGGAGCATCATCAAGAGAGCAAGGACATGGGGCCTGCAGCGGCAGGAAACTGTCAGCAGGCCCGGCCGCCCCTGACCTGAGGACCCCCGTGTTCAGCCTCACAGGCCAAGACAGGGACGGCCTGGCCGGACTCCTGAGGGAGCAAGGCTGGGCCTGCGGGAGGGCGGCGCCGGGGAGTTTGGCGGGTGGGCAGGCAGAACAGGAAGCCGTGGACAGGGGACACTGATGACACCAGGACTCCAGGGGCTCTGGGCCCCGCTCAGCCTCCACACTGCATCCTGGGGAAGCGAGAGCAGCACGGAGCTCCGGCTGAACCTTCGACGGGCTTCCTGCCTCGGGCTGGGGGCCCAGTGAGGGGTCCTGGTGGAGGAGTGAGGAGGGGGCTGCTCAGGACCCCAGAGACAGGGGAGGGGCCAGGGCCAGGAGGGGCGGGGCAGCTGCGAGGTGGACTCTATTGAACTCTATTTAGCAGGGCCAGGGCAGAGCCTGGTGCCACGTGGGCCGTGGGAGGGTCTGGGGGCTGGAGGAGACCATAGTCAGCCCCAGAAAGCCCCCCAGGACCTCCTGTGAGCGGGACCCTTGTAGGGGGCTTGAGCCCTAGGGACCCTGGGTTCTCCCACGACTGCCACCTGATCCCCGTCTTATAGGCGGAAAGTTAAGGCACAGAGTGGCTAAGACCCAGCCTGAGGCCACACAGCAGGCCACAGGGACAGGACTCGATTTGGAATGCGGGCAGCCGGCAGGCAGCAGAGTGTGGCTTGAACCGCTGTGTCCTGTGAGGTGCCGAGGTCACTGGGGCCACAGGACACCTGAGAGGTGCCACGGACCAGCAGAGGTGGCTGCTCCGAGGCCCAGGTGAGGGGTGTCAGCCGACCCCAGTGCCAAGGTGGGGTCAGTGGATCCGTGGAAGACCACGGGGTGTCCAGGAAGAGAGGGCTGAGGGTGAGGAGGAAGGGACAGGGCCGAGGCGGGTCAGAAAGGGACAAAGTCCCAGGGGACGTTGGCATTTAAGGCCGTGGGCTGAGGACTAGGAACCTTGAGGGCAGAGACCCCAGGAGGCCACACAGGGAAGTCCCTCAGGTGCGGAATTCTGGGGTGGAGAAGCCACTGGAGTCCACCAGAGACGTCAGGAACCCCCGAGGGAAGGGGATGGGGGAGATGCGCCCCTGGGAGAGCCCAGGGATCCGCTGGCAAAGGCCATCAAGGGCCACTAGAGTCTGGCCAAAAGGGGAAGTCCTTGTCCTGCTCAGAGTCCCAGGGAAGACAGAGGGCTTCCAGGCTGCCCAACGGTGTCCCAGGAAAAAGACGGAGGGGAGACACCACAAGGGGGCATCGGAGAAGGGCTTCTGGAATAAATGTGCTCTCCGCCGAACCTTGGGCAGCCAGGGCCAGCAATCCCGGCTAGGAGTCAGCCCGGGGAAAAGGCCCTGAGGTGGGACAGCCGGTCCGACGGTCGCCCCCACCAGACGAGCGCACTTGTCAGGCCCAGACCCTGCGATTGTGCTCTGCCCGCTGTGCTGGGCCCGGAAGATGAGGGTTTGCTGAGTGGACATTGCAAAGGGTCAAGAAAGGCCAGGACTCCCCTGCCTGGGCTCTTGGAGGTTGGCGCACAGTGCTCCCCTGAGTTAAGGATCCCGGGGGTGGGGGGAGAAGGCCATTACTGTCCCCCAGGGTCTCTAGGGAGCAGCCAGGGCCTGGGAAGCTGTGGAGAGGTGGGGTGGGGTGGACGGGGCCAGCTGTTGAGGTGGCCCAGGGGACTGAGCCAGCCCAGGGCCTGGGCAGGCGGGAGCAGGGCACGTGGACGTCCTCCAGCTCAGAGCCTGGGCCTGCTGCACCTCACTAGGCCTCCGTCTCTGGCAGCCCCCCTCCTCGGGCTGCCATACTCCTTCCCGAGGGGATCGGATCCCCAGGGGATGCAGGTCCCATCAGGTCAGGCCGAGCAGGAGCCACCCGGAGGAGGCCTCAAGCAGTGTTTTTTGTTTTCAAAAGAAAATGAGAGTGGAGTTCACAAAAGGAGAGGGAGGGGGTGCCGGGCCCCCCATGAACGGCCGTGCATTTGGTGGCCGTGGCGGAAGCCTCCCACAGCTGTGCCAAGGGAACCGCAGCCCCGGACCCCGCAGGCCCAGTATCTTCTCCACCCCAGAATTCCGCACCGAGGGACGGCCTGTGTGGCCTCCTGCGGTCTCTGCCCTCAAGCTGCCGTCCCCCTCCACAATCAGAGGGTTTCCCGTTCTGCGTCACTGTCCACAGACTCCAAGCCACTTCCACCAAGGCCCCAGGGGCTCCCAGGAGCAGGCCGTCCCCACCTGGGGGTTTTGGGGGTAAGTGACACCTTGTGGCAAAGGACCGAGTTTCAGGGGTGCAGCGAGGGTGGGCCTCCCGGCAATCCCCCTGCACCAGACTGAAAGACCCTCAGGGGGAAGGAGACCCTTTTCCTCATCTCACGTCCCCCCTTTGACGACGATGGCGCTCCCAGGAACTCCAGGCCTCGGGGCTCCCCAGGGCCACTCATCTGAGTGTCCAGAGGTCACCCTGTTAGTGCAGCCCGGCTCCGGGGCAGCCACAGGAGAAGCCTTCAGAAACCAGAGACGACACGTCTGGGCACAAAGGATCCGAGGAGAGGGCTCTGGGGACAGGACGGCAGGTCACCGCAACAGTCACCTCATCTGTCCACCCAGCCATCGCCCACTGTGCTCTTCCCCGTCCATCCACTCATCTGCCTGTACGTCCACCAACACCCGCCTACCCTCCCACCTACCCATTCATCCATCCATCCATATGCGTCCATCTGTCCATCTGTCCATCCATCTGTCCATCCATCCATCTATCCATATCCGTCCATCTGTCCATCCATCCATCTGTCCATCCCTTCCTCCCTCCCTCCCTCTGCTGGTGTAACTGGGCTCCTCCGTGGGCCACACCTTGTGCTGTCCACTGGGGGTGAGTCACACCCTCCTGGCTGCCCTCTCAACTGGAGCTTCCCCTTGCTGTGCGTCTCTGTGACCAGCACTGGGGGACCCCAAGGAACGTCTAGTTCTCACCCTGACACGGTGGCAGCCAGCACTGGCCCCTGGGGAGTCCCAGGGGAGGAGCGGGGGTGTTCCTCCAGGAAGGGGCCATTGGGGGGTCCCCAGGGGCACGGCAGGTGGCTGAGCGCAGACGGGCGGGCCTGGCGCTGGGCCCGGGGTGAGCCCTGTGCAGCTGAGCCGGAGCCCAGCAGTGACCTCTGAGGTTGGGAGTGGGAGAAAGACGGGGGCAGGGGGCTGCAGGCAGGACGCCCGGGGTCTGCAGGAAGGGCCCCCTCCTCCCTGGCCCTCCCTGGAGGGGCATCTCTGCTCGCTCATCCACAGAGAGGACTGGGCTTCCCTGTGGCCAGTGGTGCCATGGGCTGTCTGGTGGCCACTTGATCTCCAAGTGGGCTCCCAGGCTCTGGACACAGGTGGCCCTGGGGGGGCTCCAGGGACACAGCTGTTGGTGAGCTGAGTGGGTCGATGGCCGGAGGTTCAGAACACAGGCCGCAGGTGTGAGAGCACCCGGCCAAGTCCCGGGTCCTGGTCAGGGTGGCAGAGCACACCGTGGGCTGACAGTGACGTCGGTACATGGGCAGCAAGGACAGAACTGGCAGGCAGGGGGCTGGGTCCCACCCCTGCGTCACCTCCCGCTCAGCGCCTGTGGACGTGGGCAGCTCCGCTCAGATGAGTGCTCAGGAATTCCCGCCCAACCTGGGCCAGTGACCTGAAGGGCAAGAATGTGGCAGGGCCCTAGTCCTGAGGTAATCACCTAACGTCACAACTGAGTGTCCACAAGCCTGTGAGGACCTGAGCCAGGGAGGCCAAGAACCTGCTCAAAGTCACCTCAGCAGGTGGCAGAGCTGGGACTCGCACCTTGGTAGTGTGGCTGGAGTTCAGGGTGTGGGCCCCCATGGCTCCTCCTGTGAGTGCCATTACAGGACCAGTAGCTCCTCCAAGTGCCCTTAGTGACGCAGTACTAAGGTTCAGTCTCACAGAGGACACAGGACTCTCTTCCCTGGTTTTACTGTCCCACTAGATTAGTCCCCATGGACCACAGGACAAAGTCACCCCTCCCTCCCTCCCTCCCTCCCTCCCTTCCTTCCATCTGTAAAACACTATTCCCTCTCCCTCTCCTGCTCCTCCGGAATCCAGAGAGTGTGCCCAGAAGGAAGGCAGAGACTGGGGGGTGGCCTGGCCCCTGGCCCAGGCAGGACAAGCTGCAGAACTTCCCTCCTGTGAGCCAGCCCCAGGTTCCCCGATCTTCCCAGCCTCCAGCTCAAAGCCAGACAGCACCTACCACCTGGGGATGGGAGTAATTTAAGAGAAACAGGGACCGATCTTTCCCTAAGTGCACACTGCCAAACTGGACAGACAGACAGACAGACAGAGGCCATGGCCGGGAACAGATGCAATTACCTGCCGAGGCTCAGCCCGCTCTGCACAGCGCCGATGACACAGCGAGATCTGGGGTGTCAATTATTTACACCCTGATTAACATAGCTCTGCATGTCTTTTGGGGGGACGCGCTTGGAACACAGGGCATTGTTATCGCGGAAGAAAAGAGAGAATGAAATATTGATGGGGGGCGGCTTTGTTCTCTGCTCAGCGCACACGGGCGGGTTGTCGGGAGCGGGTTCCCGCCAATGCCAGGCCCTTAATTAGGAAGGTTGGTGGCTTCCCGGGCGCTTGGATTCCTTTAATTTCCACAGAGGGAAGCGCCTTCTGAATTTTATTGAACACAGTTGAATTTTTATTTTCAAAAATCAAAACAGAAACAGTTCTTGGCATCTGTTATGAGCGCTGGGTGTTATTTGCTCTTTAGAGATAAAGTTGTTTTTATACGGAGAGAGCGAGGGGGAGAGCGAGAGATCCGGGCTGGGACGTGTCCTGGGAGCTGCTGGGCCGGGGGTGGTTGTCAGCAGGAAAATCAACCTGGCCCGGCCCCGCTCGGCTGGCTCCACACTCGGCTGGCCCCAGAAGTCCACTGGGCAGGGGGCAGCTGGATGCCAGGCAGGGGCGGTTAACTGTTGGGGCACCAGAGTCTGACCTGGCTCCAGAGGGTTCTAAAAAAGGGAACGAGGTGGGAAGAAGTCACTGCAGCCCGGGAGACCACTAGGAGGCAGGGGGACCTGAGAGGCGGGGACTCTGGCCCACCTCAAGGTCACAGCCACCTTGCAATACCTGGTCCCAGGCCCCACGGTTTAACTGGCCTCTCTCCCCCCTCCTTCCCCTGCGGGTCAAAGGGACGTGGGGTCACTTATTAAGTGTCACGCCCTGTGAGAAGCCAGGCACCCTGCAGGCCCTGGGGTCCCTGATAGAGCCCCCCGGAGGGAGAGGGCACCCACAGCATCCTGTGTGACGAGACAGCTGGTAGCGTGAGGGGCTCTGTCCTGGCCCAGGACAGGGCTGGGAGAGGGGTCACTCAACACATCTGTGCGGGTCCACGGGGGAAGGGGGAGTCCAAGGCCAGGAGAGAAAGCAGAGCTCGTCGGGCGGGAGAGGGAGGGGCAGGTCCTAAATGGACGGGCACTGCAGCAGAGGAAGGGGGCCCCGAGGTCTGCCTGGGCCTCAGGAGGGGCCAGTGGGCGTGGGGTATCTGCTGCCTCTGGAACCTTCTCAAACCCAGTGTCCTCATTTGAGTGAACAGTGTGTGGGGGGAGGGGGTACGGGTTGGCACAGAATGAGGTCATTTCTTCAGCTGCAAGAATGTTCCAGCTGCATTTGAGCCGGGCTGCAGGGCTCAGTGAGCCAATGCACCAGGTGCCTGCCCTGCAAGTCGGAGGACTAGGCCCCGCCCCGCCTCCCCACCTTGCTGAACAGTGGATGGCAGCTCTAGGGGGTGTGCCGCCCCTGCCCCCCCCCCAGCCAGCACCTGCCTGTTGGGCCACTGGGCTGCCCTCAGGTTGCTGGAACAGGTGGCCTGGGCACACGGACATTCAGAGGCACCTGGACCCTTCACCCTTCCGCAGCACAATGTGCTGGGGGTAAAAACAGCACCTCCTCACTTCTGACGGGGCAGCGCTGCTGGCTGAGCCATGGCCCAGCCCTAGGGACCTTCTGTAGGGGCTTGCCTGGTCCCTGTTTCTTCCCTATCCCTTCCCCATCCCTGTGGGTTGGTCCTGGGATGCATCCTAATAAATCACCCGACTCTGTCTTAGCATAGGCCCTGAAGCACCCAACCTAAACCTGCCCCACTGTGTGCCAGGGTTGGTTGAAGGCCTGGCAGTGTGGGTACAATTAATCACACACGTGAACCTGTGCTCCATGTGTGCACGTGCACACACACACACACACACACACACACACACACACACATCACCAAGAATGCACCAAACAACATTCCAGAAGCTGAGGATACAGCAGAGAACAAACACAATAAAAGCCCCTGCACTCATCAGGGCACAGGGTCATCCCAGCAGCTCAAGAGACTGAGGCAGGAGGATCATGAGTTCAAAGCCAGCCTCAGCAACTTAGCAAGGCCCTAAGCAACTCAGAGAGACCCTGTCACAGAATAAAAAATAAAAAGGGCTGGGGAGGAGGCTCATTGGTTAAGTACCTCCAGGTTCAACCCCTCGTACCAGAAAAAAAGCCTTTGTGCTCAGGGAGCTGACTTCTTGGGGGTGTGAGAGAGGACACATGCATTACATAAATAGGGTGGTCAGCAAAGGACTCCCTGAGGAGATCCCTGGGGAGATGAGGACAGTGCAGGCCTTGAAAAGAGCTTATAGAAGAGTCAACAGCAAGTGCAAAGGCCCAGGAGCAGGATGTGCTTTGAGTGTTCAAAGAACACCAAGGAGGCCAGCTTGGTGCAGGCCTCGCTTCAAAGGGGGCGGAGTGAAAAAGATGCGGGGAGGGAGGTGTGGGTGGAGGTGATGTAGGTCTCTACTCCCCGCACACAGTGGCTTTCATCCTCCATGCAGGGAGGCCCTATTAAGTTTGTCTCCTGCAGAGCAGTTTCAAGCTCCTTCAGGAGCCCAGGAGGGAGCTGACCTAGGCAGGCCACAGGGACACCCTGCTCAGCACCGACCCATGAGGAACCATGCTCCTGTGGTCAGGGAAGGAGGTAAGAATTCAGCAGAGACATGAAGGAAAGTGGGGCATTCTAAACAGAGGAAAAATCTAGTGCAAAAGCCCTGAGGTAGCAAACTGTTGGATGCGTTCGAGGAGTCTGTGCAGGAACAATTCATATTTTAAAAACCCTTCAGGTTATTCTGCTCTGTGCCATAAGGTACTCAGAGTCCACCCTGGAACGATTTCTTAACATCGTCTTCCGATAAAAGGTGTGTATCTCCCATCCTCCAAGAAGGATGCTGGAGAATTTCCATACTACATCCATCTCCAAACTGTGCGTCTTGGTGGGAGAAGGGTTGTTCCTTTTAGGACTGACCCATGACCCCCTTGGACTTGGATGTGTAGCCCTTTCTTCCCACAAGATGAGGGCCCAGGGGTTAGGGAGGTTAGGCCTCCCTCTGCACAAACGTCAGGAGCTATTTCCTGCCCCTGCGTGATTAGGGCAGGTTATATATGAGGCATTTTGCATCCTGAGGTGTTTGTTCCTTTGCATAATGACTTGGAAAACTTCAGGGTCCATTTTGTGAGGGAAACTGAGTGTTGAAAGGGACAGGACTTGTGTGGGGTGTCACAGGTAGCAGGGGCTCAGGACAGTCATCCCCACTTCTGAGCCTCCTGCCATCTTTCCAGCCGCAGAGCCCCGCCAGCCCCTCTGACTTTGTAAACAAGGCCCCGTCCTGAGAGCCCCTCTCTCCCAGGCCGGCTCCCTCAAAGCTGTGACATTTCCTCTTCCCTCCCCGAGTCGGCCTCCCAGGGCCCAGCCTCGCTGGAGGCTTTGATTAAAAATGCACCTCCTAATCTCATCAGAGGCCAGAAACATGCATATATGCAAATCAACATCTGCTCCTCTGCTCTGGGAAGGATCTTCCCAAAGTGCTCTGGGAAAAGAAGCCCAGCCCAAGGAACTCTGAAGGGAAGATTCTAGAGCATTCGAAAGTCACTTCAAAATCCCCGGCTCCCTGATGGAGCTTCACTGTTAATGTAACTGCAGGTTCTACTTGAAGGAGCAATAAAGGAGCAGTCCCCCGGTGGCCGGCCTCAGCTGAGGCTCTCTGCCAATCAAGCCTCTGCAGTGTTACGGGAGACGTGCCCGGCCTGGGGTCTGGGGAGCCCACCCCCTGGATGACAAGGGAAGCAGCAGCTAGGAGTCACTTCTTGGCTTTCGTGGGTGTCTTCTTAGCCAGTTGGAAGCCGTAGGGATTTTTTCCTGGGAGAATGGCTGTATGAGTCAGTGCACACAGTGTCAGCTGCTATAACGACTAAACCCCGGCGTCTCTGTGGCTTCACAGAAAAGAGCTCCAGTTCTGTCTCCTGGGCTCTGAAGTGGTGGCAGGGCATGGGGCTGAGGCGACTCGGAGCTCCACTGTAAGGTGCTTTCCAACCCCTGGCCCTGCACCTCCTCTGGGGCCTCAGAGTCCTCTCCTTGGAGACTCACACTGAAGTTCTCTGGATCCAGCCAGAGAGCCATACGACCCCTTACTGCCTGCATTCCAACAGCCAGAACTCACTCTCACCTAAGTGTTCTGAGTGCTTTTAAGGTGGGTTTGGCTAAACTATGGTGTGGGGTAGGTTACGTGCATTAAGCTCATCTCCACTTTCAATGTTATCAACTCGCTGTGGGTTTATTGGGATGTGACCCTATTGGAAGAGGAGAAGCACCTGGGCAGTCTCGCAGCATGCCCGGGAGGAAGAGGGGACAGTGTGCAGGCGTGCTCAGAGCAGCTCTGCCACAGCTATCCGTCTCAGGTGACTGCAAAATTGAAGGGACCCCTCGAGCATGGTTGGCTTAGGTCCTTTGATTGTAAGCAACAGAGACACCCCAGCATTAGGAAAATCAATGGCAGGATGGCACTGAATCATGGGTTTGTACATGGCAAGAATGTTCTAGAAGCCTAAGGAGCAGCCACCACAGCTGTGTTGCCAAAGGAGGAGTTGGCAGACCACAGGTGGGGGAAGAAAACCCGTCCTCATTGCATCTGTGTGTCCTTGGCCCCATGAACCCAAATCCCAGAGGGGGCACCTGGTTGGCACCATGATCACTCACCTGTCCCCTGGTTGCAGAGTGGCAGGAGAGGACGGGCCTTGTCTTGCTGACTTGTCTTGCTGAGGGAGAGAGGTCATTCTCCCAAAGAAAGCCAGGGTGCTGCCAGGCTCAGTGGCAAATGCTGAGCCACTAATCCCAGTGGCTCAGGAGGCTGAGGCAGGAGGACCTCAAGCTCAAAGTCAGCAAATTACTGAGGCCCTAAGTAGCTCAGTGAGACCCTGTCTCTAAAAAAAGCATTTAAAAAGGGCTGGGGTGTAGCTCAGTGGTTGAGTGTCCCTGAGTTCAATCCCTGGTACCAAAAAAAAAAAAAAAGGAAATCAGGGTGATGATTTTGGGGTTGGCCCCCCCAATGTTCTGTGACTCAAATCCAAGTTCTTCCTTCACAGCTGGGCCCACTGGGGACCAGAGGGGAGAGGTCAGGGCAGAGGCAGGCCAGAGTCCTCATCTTCTGACGGTGTGGTGACTGCCTGTTTGCGGGGGGCATAAGGGATTTGATGTCATTTTTCCTTTTCAAAGCCTTTGAGGTGCAGAGTCGGGGCCTGGGGTCACCTTGGTTCTCTAGAGGGGACATATCTGCTAGGAAATTTTTTTTTCAGAGGTGGCCCACGTGGGGGGCTGGTGTGGGGTTTGGGGGGCACCCAGGCAGGAGGCACCTGTGGAGCGATGGCGGGCAGGGGGCTGTGCTGCTGGTGTTGGGTGGGGGGTGGGCACCTACGCCCCTCCAAGCTCCCCAACCCTTTGGACTATGTAACCTTAGGGACAATGTCTTCCTCACAATTGTAATTCAGGTATGCAGTAGCCGAGAGTTGTTTTACCTGCTCAGCCTCCATGTGGCCTTTGGGGGAACACAGCACCCCCATTTCTTTGGGGGAACACAGCACCCCCATTTCTTTGGGGGAACTGGCCCCTTCACCTTCAGGCCATGGATTCCTGGGGAACTGATTTCCACCCAGGCCCCAGCATGGCCATGTGACTCAGGTCTGGCCAATCAGAATTAAGCCAGTGATTGGTTCAGGAATGGACACATGACCCGGTGTCGGCCAATCAAATGGAGTTCTGAGACTTTTTCACAAACCGTGGGAACAACCTTACTGAAGACCTGCCACAGGATGAGGCCACACCGAGGAGCCAAGTTGGAAGGACAGAAGGATCCCTGAGACACAGCTAATGCCTGACGCCTGACAAAATCCTTCTCAACTCTTTAGTCACATGACATGATAAATTCTCCTTTGTCCTAAACTCAGTCGAGTCAGATTTTCTTTACTTGCAAATAAAAAATGAAAGAATTCTCTGTAATATAAAACAACAACCCTGGCCCTCTCGGGTTACAGAATTAGGAAGCCTTTATTCCTTCCTTTATGTTTCTGTATTTTAGAAAATGAACTTGGCTAACTCTGTAACTTAAAAAAAAAGTTTCATAAGAACGTTTGGGCATCTCCCCGGGCACAGTAGCCAAAGCACGTCTTTCCTCCTGGCAGCCACCCAAGAAAAGAGCCCAGTAAGAACAGGGTGAGGGAAGGGAGGACGCCCCCAGCTGTCCCAGCCACTTGTCCTGGGCAGGTGCTGGTGGATTCATCCCACCCTCCCAAAGGCCTGGGGGGGGGGGCCCTGCCCCTAGCTGAGGAAGCAGAGGCCACACAGTTGTAAACTGCAAAGAGCACCCCGACCCCACCCCAAGGCTGAAGCTCCTTTCACCCTCGAGTTGCTGCGACTCAGTGGGGTTCAGCCCTGGTCAGCCTTCCCTGGGGGCTGCTCTCTGGGCTGCAGAGGCCCCTTAGGAGCAGAGGCCTCTGGACCATACCAAGGTCTTGGAACTTGGGGGGCGGTGGCATGAGGGGGTACAAAGGGCAGAGAAAAGGACTGTGACATTTGTCTCAGCCAGTTCAGGAAAACTAAGGATCCAGTGACTATTGTATCAGTCAAAAACGGACACGCACCCCTGTGCTCCCAGCCGCTCAGAGGCTGAAGCAGGAGGATCGCGAGTTCAAAGCCAGCCTCAGCAAAAGTGAGGCGCTCAGCAACTCAGGGAGACCCTGTCTCTAAATAAGACACAAAATAGGGCTGGGGATGGGGCTCCGTGGTCGGGTGTCCCTGAGTTCAGTCCCCCCCAAACAATGGAAATGCATAGTTATGTCTCCATGTGTATACATCTGTCTATATCCACGCTCTCTGGACATTTCTGTCTTTTGAACTCCAATTGTTGGGTGGAAGCACATGAAATTGGCGGGATGAGACCATTTCTGAACCGTAAGTCTGGCTCTTCCAAACCTTTCCAGCCTCCACTAGGCTCATATTCCAGTCTGCAGCTACGTTGGTATCTGTGCCCATTATCTCTGTCCACACCCAAGTCCAAGTCCAGATCCATACCTACATCCAGGTCTCCCTGGGTCTGCGTCTCTCTACGTCTTTCCCTTTTCACAACAGAACAAAGATCTCTTTAATTCTTGGTGCCATCCATCCCTGCCCCTGTCTTTTCAGGGATGCCCTGGGACAGAGAGGAACCCGCGGTGAAGACCTCAGGGTGTCCCCTGGGTGGCTGCTCAGTGCCCACAGCTCTGCTGGCCTCAGAGACACCAGCCGCCCTCTGCTGCTGTGCAGATTCTCCACTCAGAAGAGAGGCCAGGGGACCTTGACCCTGAGCAGCTCTGGACAGGCCCACGGAGCCCAGGAAACCCCTAGGACCTCACCCCCTGGGCCGAGCAGCGGGCAGAGCTGGGCGGAGGGAGGAGGCCTCTCCAGGCAACGCTGGGGCGAGTACGGCCCCCTGCTTCCTGCCCTCCACTTCTGAACAGGGTCCCCAGGACGGCCCAGACTCCCCAGAGGCCACCATGTCCCTGGCAGCTCAGTCGGCCTGGCCTGGGAGTGGGGGCTGCTCAGTCCCTGCGGCTATGGCTGCCCAGCTGGAGGCCGCCTCCCTGGCCCTGGGCTGTTGGTGGAGCCACCCGGGCCCCAGCCTCGTCTTCTATTTAGACAAACAAACAACAGTGGGTTCGGTTACTGCGACGGTGGCTGCGCTGTGTCCAACACAAACCCCTGCCGCCCGCCCGGCGTCTCCAGCGCCCGGGTTCAGCTCAGGCGGTCCCAGGACAGTCACCTCCTCCCCGCTTTGGCCTTGGTCCCGGAGTCCCCAGGCCTCAGTGGCACGTTTCCAGGGCTGCTCTGAGGGGGCGTGTGGAATGTGCCTGGCCACTGCTCCCACTCAGAAGATGGGAACCCTGCCATCCCCTGGCCCCAGGTGACACTGGAGAGAGCTGCACTAGTGTCACTGGGGTCGGTGGTCAGTGTCCATGCCCCCCCAAGGTCCCCGACAATGTCCTGCTTGGAGAAAGGTGTGTCTGACACCCTCTTTGCAGAGGGGCAAGCCGAGGCCAAATGGAAGACACTGCTCAGGTGACACAGTGAACTGGGGACAAAACCCTAGAAGCCATTCACAGAGTCGGGGCTGCCGACCGGAGCATTGTGAGGAGCATTTCCGAAGGACTTTCCCTCCACGCACCTCTTCCCTTGGGGCCTGAGGACCCTGAGCTCCCGCTCAGGGCTGTGGGGCTTCAACCCAGATGTGCTGGCCACGCTCCTGGGCACTGAGCTAAGAAGCCAGGGTTTCCAAAGTGCCCCGAGCTCTCCCCAGGTATGACACAGCACTGCCAAAGCAGTCGGCATTCCCACATGTACGCACATTCACACTTACACACACGCACACACACACACACGCATGCACACACACACATGCAGGCACACGCACAGGCAGGCACCAAATTTTCAAGGTCACACACACATGTGCCTGGATGACATTTCTGGCACTGGATCTGAGCAACTCCTAGCAGAGGTTGCTTCTGGCTGGAAAGGGAGGCCAAGTCCAGCGTGGGGAAGCCTGGCTTTGGTCCTGTGCGCTTCTGTGTAATTGTCACCACTTGCATTTTTGCTTTGCAATGAGAAAAATAAGAGCAGACACTCGCAGAGGCCCCTCTCGGAGCGGGCACTGTTCTCTGGGCTTCACGGTCACGACGTGACCTGCACACCTCCCGGAGGGTGTTATTATCACCCCATTTTACAGACAAGGAGAATGAGGTATTGATCAGTTCAATTGAGGCCACACAGTCGTAGATGGAAGAGATAAAGCGAAGCCCTGTGACTGAGCTCTAAGGCACAGAACTGTCACTTTTAATCTGCGTCTCCATAAAACACTAAAAGGAGCCCCCTAGGAGGGAGCCGATGGGCAACTGGGTCATGAGAGCCTCCTTGCAGCTGTGCGGCATCCAGGGACCAGGGGAGGGCTGGCAGGGTCCCCGGGCAGGGGCGTGGCAGGCAGGGGCGTGGCGGGCAGGGGGGCTCTGCTGCTTGGGCATGGGGTGGGGGGCACAGGCTCCTCTCTGCAACACGCCTGCTCATCCCCTGCCCCCTGGCCAGGCAGAGGGTACTCAGGAGCCAGGACCCCACCCCAGACTAAAAAGGTGCTGGACCTGCTCCTTCAAGAAGGGCCACAGAAGAACTTTGGTTCTGCGTTTCCCTCCCCCATTTCTTACCAGGGGTGATCAATAAATACAGCAATAACGACGTTCAGTGTTGACTCCCCTCCTGGAGAGGTGGGCTCCGGGGTCCCTTTTTTTGGACTAGGTGCTCTGATGAATGGAATATGGTGGAGGCACATCAAGGCCTTGGGAGGCCTGTGGCCTCCACTTTCTGTCTCTAGAACATTCACTCCCAGAATTCTGAGCCACCCCTGCATAAGGGGATCACATGGAGAAGGAGTGGGGGTCCCAGATGAGCCTGATCTTGCAGCTGATCTTACCAGGGCACCAAGGATGTGACCAAAGGCACCTTGGATGATCCACAGTAGCCAACTTAATACCACCAAGTGACCCCAGATGACACTCATTGGAGCCAAATAATTGCACCACTGAATCCCATTCAAATTCAAATTCAGATTCCTGATTCATGTCATACCATCCAGTCAAGAGAGAGGAGTTGGCAGCAACTTGGCAGCATTCCTGAGCCCCTAAGGTGACCCTGAACAATCATGACCCCCCTCATGGAATATTTCCCTCTCTTCTAGAAGTTGTTTTATCATTCATGTGCACATACTTAAATTTGTGCTTTTAATCCTCTCTGAACTTCACATGTAAGGACTCCTATAGTCTGCATTAATCTGCATCTTGCCTCTTTTCACTCAACAACACGTTGGTGAGACTCACCCATGTTGTTGTTACACATGTCCATACTTTGGCCATTTTCATTGCTGTATAGTACTCCATTTTGGGGTTACTTGAAAATGTCTTTATCAGGTCATCCTGGATGTCGTTTTCATGCCCGAGCTTTCAATGCCACGATGCCCATTATTGACTATGTTTCTTGGTGAACACGGGCTCTCATTTTTTAGCATGTGCCATGGAGTGGGATTCCTGGGTACAATCTATGCATATATTCTACCCTTCTGGAAAGTATCTTGTCCTGGTTTCCACCCCGTCGCACTTCATTCTTGGTTTAATTGGCTTCACTCGGATGACTACTGAGGCTGACCTCCTGCAGGCGCCTTGATTCGCTGCTTGGATTTCTCCCTCCGGTGGGAAGTGCTGATTCTAACCGCCCCCCGCCCATTCTTCTTCAGACTGTTCAGGGCTTCAAACTTTTCATTGGTTTCCAATCTTTAAACATCCAGAGACTCTGTTCTGAGATGACAGGTGGCAGCTTTGACAGAGAAAGTCGGTTTTCTGGTCACCTCGGCTGGTCTTCCTGCAGGCAGCCACTCGCTGGGGCTGGGTCCTGGAGAGTCCTTTAGGGCAAAGCATGGGTCACAGGGTGTCACTGTGCCTGCTGCAGGGCCTGCCCTCCAGGCTCTGGCCCTGGGGACATCTGGTAGAGTGCTTCAGAGCCGTCTCTGTCCCACTTGCCTTCCTCCCAAGTGGCACAGCGTCTTCACCTTTGACGACGTCCTCTGTGTGACGAGCTTTGGCCCAGGACGGTGGCAGACAAGCAAAGGCTTGAGTAGTATTTGAGCCCGGCACGTGCCCTCTGGTGGCTCTTGAAACCCTGTAGGCTGGGCTGGACCGCAGGAGGGAGGGGGACCCATGGAGAAAGGACACAGTCACCCAGCTGTCCCAGTGAGACAGCCATCCCCGACACATGTGCAGGTCGACCACAGATGCATGAAGAGGCCCAGCCCAGATGAGCCCAGTCCGGCCCAGACCAGAACAGAAGCTCAGTGAAGTTCAGCCCAAATTGCTGTCCTGCAGAATTATGAGGTTATAAAAGGTGGTTTGGAAAGCCACTGGGGTTGGGGTGTTTGTTACACAGCAAATCAGACGGATACACTTGCCAACTGAGAATTCCAGAGATCCAGAGAGTCAGGGAGAGGTGCAGAGGGGCACCTGGAATGACAGGCATCTCCACATGGAAACAGGGCCCCACATCCCCAGGGACCAGCCCTGTCCCCCACATGACCTCAGCCCACCCCCATCCTCAGTCCCCCCAGCCCATTACATGTCTGATCTGCTGTGACCTCCGCATCCTCCCAGAATCCCAGGCAAGAACCCGGGGTAAGTGGTTAATCTTTTCTCACCTTAATTAAAAGTCCAAATGGGAATATTGGCAGCCCAGACCCTCGTTTGAAAATTGAACCATATTCCCATTAATAGGAATGTCTAATTAAAACATCCGTTAAAAGCCCATAACATTAAGTTAAAGGGGAAAAGCCAGGAGGAATGCAATTAGATTTTATTTCTGTAAAATTAATATTAGCAACTTAAAAAAATGTCCCCAGAGCTGATTGTGATTCATAAAAGGCTCCCTGAAGCATTATGCTGGGGGACCCACTGCAGCAGCGAAGCTCAACCAGGATTCTAGAAGATAAAGAGAGACGCTGCTCCAAGTCCTGGCTGAGAAGTGGACGTCCAGCTTCCCACACCAAACTTCCAACAGGCCCAGCTGCGGAGTCCAGACTGGGATCTGAGATGGGGCTTCGGCTGAGCATCTTTGGCTAAACGACTTGGCCTCTCTGATTCAGCCATCACAGCTCGGACCTGCTGCCTCACAGATGAGGAGGGTGAAGACTTGGTCCAAAGAGGGGGAAGAAGATGAGGAGGGGGTCTGAGTGGGAACCATGTCATCCTTAATGAGCTTCTGTAAAGAGTCTCTCAGGATGTGGTGGGCACCCCACCCCCATGGCAGCTCTCAGTTTTTCTTTTCACAGTTTAGATTTTATTTTTTTTAAAGTCTAATGATTTTAACACGGGGTGAAATAAAAAATGTTGAACTCATTTACAAATACAAGGAACTTCAAAACATAAGAAGTGAAAGTCAACCCCCAAACCATCCCAAACGACTGTGGTCAGCATTAGTGTGGAACTTCTTGCTGTTCTCTAGGACACGTGCCTTACAGACAGACAGACGGACGGTCTAAAATCACCTCCTGGTCTGTATGTTACTGTGAATAAAAACTCCTGGATATGTTTAGCATGAATTGAATGGAAGAAAAAATAAAGTGTTGTGAAATTTAAATGGTTGTTGAAGATTTCTTTTCAGGAGATATTCATTGCTTATTAAAAACAAAAGAAAGAAAAGAAAATCAAGGCTTAAGAAAAGGCTGTGGGTTTTATATCCTGCAACTTTGCTGAAATCAACACCATGAATAAAAGGCATTTCTGTACATCAGTGATGAATCCTCTGAGAGGGGAACGAGGAAACCACCCCCTTTACAACAGCCTCTGAAAGTTTAGATACTTGGGAATCAGCCTAACGAAAGAGGTGAAGGACCTCTGCAATGAAAACCATAGAACGCAAAGAGAGAAGCCAAGGAAGACCTCAGAAGATGGAAGGATCGCCCTTGTTCTTGGATAGACCCGATCAGTATTGCTAAAATGGCTGTACTACCAAAAGCACTATTCAGATTGAATGCAATTCCAATCAAAACCCGGTGACATTCCTCACTGAAATTGAAAAAGCAATCGTGAAATCCATCTGCAAAAATAAGAGACCCAGAAGAGCCAAAGCAGTTTTCACCAAGAAGAGTGGAACAAGAGCATCGCTATGCCAGACCCTAAACTACACCACAGAGCAATGGTAACACAACAGCATGGTATAGGCACCAAAACAGGCCTGTAGACCAATGGTACAGAGTACAGGACACAGAGACCAACACACACAGATACAGTTATCTCATACAGACAAAGGCGCCAAAAACATACACTGAAGAAAAAATAGCCTCTTTAACAAATGGTGCTGGAAAAACTGGAAATCCATATGTAGCAAAATGCACAAAAAAGCAAATCAAAGTGGATCAAGGACCTAGGAATTAGAACAGAGACCCTGTACCGAATAGAAGAAAAAGTAGGTCCAAACCTCCTTCATGTGGGATTAGGCCCTGACTTCCTTAATAACACTCCTTTGGTGCAAGAAATAAAATCAAGAATCAATAAATGGGATGGGTTGAAACTATAAATCTTCTTCTCAGCAAGAGAAACAATAAGTAAGGTGAATAGTAGAGCCATAAATTGGGAACAAATTCTTACCACTCGTACATTAGATAGAGCACTAATCCTAGGATATATAAAGAACTCAAAAATCTTAACACCAAAAATAAATAAATAAATAAATATCCCAATTAAGAAATGGGCAAAGGAACTGAGCAGACACTTCTCAGAAGAATATATGCAATCAATCAACAAATATATGAAAAAATGTTCATCATCGATAGCAATTAGAGAAATGCAAATCAAAACTACTGGAAGATTCCATCTCACTCCCGTAAAAATACAAACAACAAGTGTTGGCGAGGATGTGGGGAAAAGGCACACTCATACATTGCTGGGGGGCTGCAAATTGGTGCAGCCAATATGGAAAGCAATATGGAGATTCCTTGGAAAATTGGGAATGGAACCACCATTTGACCCAACTATCCCACTCCTTGATTTATGCTCAAAGGACCTAAAAACAGCATGCTACAGGGACACAGCCACATCGATGTTTATAGCAGCACAATTCACAATAGCTAAACTGTGGAACCAACCCAGATTCCCTTCAGTAGATGAATGGATTAAAAAACGTGGTATTTATACACAGTGGAATATTACTCAGCAATAAAAGAGAATAAAATCATGGCATTTTCAGGTAAATGGATGGAGTTGAAAAAGATAATGCTAAGTGAAGTTAGCCAGTCTCAAAAAACCAAAAGCCGAATGTTTTCTCTGATAAGTGGATGCTGATCCATAGTGGGGGTGGAGGGGAGAGATGGGAGGAATGGAGGAACTTTAGATAGGGCAAAGGGGAGGGAGGGGAAGGGAGCGGGTATGTGGGTAGGAAAGATGGTGGAATGGGTGGTCACCATTACCCTAAGGACATGCACGAAGACACAAATGGTGTGACTCTACTTTGTGTACAACCAGGGACTTGAAAAACTGTGCTCCCCATGTGAACTAGGAATTGAGATGCATTCCACTGTCACACATTTATTAGAATAAATAAATGATTTTTAAAAAATAGAAGACTGTGGAAACATTCAGAGTCTGTGTCTGCATCTTTTGGCTGAAAGGCAAGGACTCGTGGCCCACGCGGGGAATCTGGTGTCACAGAGGTCCGGCATGGAGGGCTTTTGGGTCACTCAATCAGGCAGCTGAACGACTCCATCAAGATCAGATTCCTTCTCTGAGCCATCTGCCACCTCAGAGCGGGCTCCACCCTCAGGGATGTTCCTGCACTGCCCAGGGCTTCCTGCTGCAAGATGGCTGTCCTTGCAGAGCCACTTTCCTGCATTAGTCAGAGTTTCACAACCACCAGGAGCAAGCTGCCATTGTTGTCTTTCTTTTAGAATATGGAGGCTCAGAGATGTTAAGTAACTTGCTCAGGGTCACATAGCTAACAAGCAGCCAAGTAGAGAATTCCAAAGGTGCAGTCTAGAACAGATGGATTGCATTATTGCTCTGATATTTTCTCCCTTTGCCATACAATTTTACAGGATCTCTGAGCAGAGATGTGGAGTGCGTTTCTGTACCCTTGACTTTAGGCTCAGTTATAAGACTCCCTCTGGCCAAGACCAGGAGACAGGATTGGAAGTGTATTGGTTTCATGTACAGGTCTTAAGTAGCATGTTTCCATTTTCTTTTCTTGTAAGAACATTTCCTGGCGGGCTCACTGGCCATTGCTATGAAAATACACCCTGGTCAGCTCACTTGACCCAGGAAGATGACAGACAGGTGGGCCAGGCCCACAGATCTTCAGGTCAAACAGGGAGATCCAGCTCTATAGTCCAGGTCAGCTCCTTCCCAGCTGGCCACAAATATCTGAGTAGGTTCAAGCTAAACATCAGCTGTTTGTTTGCCCCAAACCACATCAATGAAGTGAGAACTTATGGTTATAAGAGATTTTGTGGTTGGTTGTTACCCAGCAGTATCAGCGCAAGAGCTAGCTGTTACAGTCTGAGCGCAGAACCGGTGCTGCTAACTGGCCCATTTTGTTCGTGTGTGTGCCTGTACTGTGCTGAAGGAGGCCGTTCTTCCTGAGTGAGGACAGGGCTCTCAGAGCCAGGCCGCCAGCCTCAGCACACAGGGAGGGCAGGGTCATCCTCAGGCACCTGGCTCAGGACCACCCAGTACCAAGTCTGCAGAGCACTGGGGCTTTTTCTTTTTTCTTTTTTTGAATCTTCCTCTCTGGGGCCGGGCTTGCTTGTACCTCTGGAAACCAGGTAGGACAGCAGAAGGTCCAGGCTGCCAAGGGCTTTCCCCAGGCCCGGGTTGGGACAGCAGCTAGGGGGGACCCAGGCCTGGCAGAGTGGCCAGCAGCTTCTGGTCAGCATGCTGCCCCCTGACCCGAGGGCAGCAACTTGAACTCCCCTCCCCTCTCCTGCCCCTGGGTCGTTTGGTCGTTTGGTCCCCGGGGTCTTAGGGTCAGTTCCCACCGGGGTTCTGGGACAAGTGGCCTCCTGAGCAGCCGCTCACAGGTGAGGGACGGAGAAGGCCAGGGGGGAGCTGGCCTCAGGGAGTCCAGCCTAGCTTTGTCCCCTGGAAAGTCCTGGAGAGTGGGACCGAGGTGTCCCACCTGCAGGGGGGAGTCGGCTCTTGGACTCTGGTTAGTCACGGTCTGAGGTGGGTGCTCTGCTGGGGACGGTGGAGAGAACAGGGCACCTCTTAGGGAGTCTGGAGACGTGTCCCTGTCCAGGCCAGGGATTCCCTGCAGAGGAGCAGTGGAGAGCCTCAGCGGCCCCTCTCAGCAGGCGGAAGGGGGCACCTGTGCCACCACCTGGGCTCGCTCTGCCCTGGCCTCCAGGTTCCGACGTTGGTGCCACCTCCTCCAGGAAGCCCTCTCTGGATGCCTCCTCCTTGGCTGTGCGGTGGGTCCTCTTCCAGGCTCCCAAAGCTCTTCCCGCCTCCCCACTTTGACCCTCAACACGCAGATGGTGAGGGTCAGTTCAGCGCTCTTTTCCCATTAGCGTCCCATACAGGTGGACATCCCTGTCCGTCAGCCTGGTCACTGTTACGCCTTCAGCCTCGGGCACACAGTAGTTGCTCAGTAAATGTTGGTGGAGGGGAGGGGGGACAAGAGAGGGAGAGATACAGGGGCTGACTCATTGCCAAGTGCTCTTAGAATGAGCCCCGAACCCTGGGTGTGGGAGAACTGGGTCATCTGCAGGCCATGCCTCGACACACATTCCATGATGCACAGAAGGAGCCGGAGCCGGAGGGGACAAGGGGCTCGACCCTGGTGTCCTGAACTCCGAGAGTCATCGGTGTCTGCGTCTTAGCTGGACCTGGGGCGCTCGTCTGCAGGAAGCTCAGGGTCCTGCCTGGAAGAGGCCGCTGCTCCTTCTGGGGCCCTGACCTCCCGGCTCACCCCAGGGCTTCGGGCAGACCCGGGAGTCCTGAGCTAAGTCCCCATCATGCCCCTCCTCGGACCCCTCCGATGGAGGTTGAGTCCCAGCACAGGTCATCTCGCCTAAATCCCCCTGTACAAGGGGGGACACGGGGGCACAGAGAAGGCAGGAGGTTGGACCAGATCACCCAGCAAGCCAAAAGCATCGTCAGAACTAGAATCCGGCATGGCCTGGGCCCCAATCCGAGCTGCTCCTCCTGTTCCGTCCCAGGTGGCCGCGGGTCCTCTCTGAGATCAGTCAGGGCCAGCTGGGTTGGGGACAGGGGCCCCAGGGTGGCCAGATCTTCCGTGAGACAGGAGCAGGGGCGGGAGCAGAGGGAGTGCCCAGCTCCTCCACTGAGGCCTGGGGGGCCCACGGCGGAGGGTGTCCTGGCCGAGTCCCCACATTCAGCTCAAAGCCACCAGCCACAGACGTCAAGGGAGCGTCGCCGAAGATCAGTGCCGTCGACCTCTGCCTGGTGCAGAGTAACAGACGCGGTCACCTTCAGCGCAGAGCCACATGCATCACCTGGCTGCGGCCCGTGGTTCTGGGGTGACGGCCCCCAGCCCCTGTTGGAAGCACTCCCTCCTGGCCCTGTCTTCCTTGCCGTCCCTGAGAGATAAGGAGCCACCGGCCCCGGATGGTTCCTCTAACCCAATGCAAAGGCGAAGCTTCCTTCTCAGAATGCATCTGCCTCCTCCCCCACCACACTTGGATACAGATGTGAGGATTCAGAGCCAGCAGCCGCTTTAGAATCAGGAGGAAAAAAACCTTGAGGCCAAAGTCAACGCACGGAGGGTGATGGAACTGAAAATGAAAGAGTCCTTAGACCTCATGGCGTAACTGAGTAGTAAACCAACGCTCCAGAGTGCCACCTCCAGATACCTGTCATAGGGGAAAAAGAAGCCTCCATTAATTTAGACCACGGTGGCAGGCATTTCTGTTCCTCGACGGTGGGGACCTTCCTGACCAGCAAAGACAGTTTCCCCCATGCTTCCTTTTGGGGGGGTGGGGTACTGGGGATTGAACCCAGGGGCACTCGACCAATGAGCCCCACCCCCAGCCCTGTTTTGTATCTTATTTAGAGTCAGGGTCTCCCTGAGTGGCTGAGCACTTCACTGTTGCTGAGGCTGGTTTTGATCAGGATCCTCCGAGCCGCTGGGATTACAGGCCTGCACCACCACGACCCGCTCCACAGTGCTTCTTGACCATCTTTTGAGCGGACAAGGTTCAGCACAGCTCACCCATTTCATGGACAGAGAAACTGTGGTCTCCGTGGTTCCATGCTCCCACCCCCTGAGCCCTCGCCGACTCTAGATTTGCAGAAAAGACATGAATTTCATTGGGTCCTGGGCTCCAGGACGTAAGGGCTGGAAGCGGGTTCTCCCAGCACCAGCGTGTGGGTCCTGGGTTTGCAGAGGTATCGAATAGCCCTGGATTAAGCCACGGTTTGGGCTGGGTCCTGGGAGTGCGGTGGGGGGCGGGGCTGGGAGGGAGAGGAAGCACCAAGGACCTCAACTGCTTAATGCAAAGTGGCTCCGTTTTATTGGGGGGGAAACTGCCCGTGGAGACTTTTAAACAGCGCTGTGTCAACCCGTGTGCAATGAGAAATCGAGGCTCTGCACAGGAACTTCCTGTTGGCTGAGTTCTCAGCCTGACCTTGCACCCTGAAGTCTGTTGGTAGAGCATCCCCCCTTGCCCCCTCCTGGGTCTCGCGAATGGGGTTCTAGCTGCACAGAGAAACCCTCCCAGAGGAGCCCTTCTTCTGCGAGCCCCATCCAGGGTCTCTGACTCTGACTAGAAAGAGCCAGGTCCCTTAGAGGGACCAGCCGTCCTGTCCTTCAAGGATCTGCTCTTAGGAGGCAGGGGTCCTTCCTGGGTCAACGTCCATCCTGTAGAGCCTGGTCCTATGTAGAATTTGATTTACATACAAAACCTCTGTTCATTGCAGCTAAGCCCTAAGACGTCAGTGGCTTGACAATAAGTGGATTTTCCCACTCACTGTGTATTCAACTTTCTGTCCCTGTGTGGGGGTGAAGGAAGAGGCTCACCGCAGGGCCACCAGGAAGCA
Organism: Callospermophilus lateralis; assembly: GCF_048772815.1. Taxonomy (NCBI): domain Eukaryota; kingdom Metazoa; phylum Chordata; class Mammalia; order Rodentia; family Sciuridae; genus Callospermophilus; species Callospermophilus lateralis. The sequence continues at coordinate 88,264,545 of NC_135318.1, read as the reverse complement.
AAGAGAGACAGGATGGGGCTGGGGTCTCCGTACTCCTGCAAAGACACGCCCCCAGCAACCCAACTTCCTCCCAGGAGGCCCCGCCTCCTAGACTGCACGTGTGCATGGTGCTGGATACCTAAACATTGCTCAATGCACAAAGCACCAGACTGGCACTGCGGCCCAGAATGGTGACTGCACAAACGTCCCTCCCTCTGTAGTTGGGAGGCCATATGGTAACATACTCCAGGAGATGGGGGTCCCGAGTTCCTGCTTCTTCCACTCCTGCCTAGTGATCCTGGGCATGTCCATTGCTCTGCCTGCTCATCTGTAATAATGGCTCACAGACCACTCCTGCCTGGGCTGGTGAGAGAAGTGGTGAGGGGCAGCGCTGCTGGGGCCCCTGGCGCCCTTTCACACAGGAGGGCATTTGCTTCGATGGTCCCAGACGCCTTTCATTTGCCCTCCGGAGCCAACTCCCACTCCCTGATTTGTGGCTGGAGAGAAGGGCACCTAGGGCAGCGGCCAGGGGTCCCTCACTCTTGTTGCTGGTTGGGTTTGGTCGATGGAAGACCCCAGCAGGATTGTGGAGGGTACCGGGAGAAGGGCATCAGGCCATCTGCTCCCTGGCTTCCCCTGACCAGGCAGCCCAGGGGACACCCTGACTGAAGGCTGCTGCTCCTTGGAACAGCCAGGCTCCGTGGCTCCGGTATAGTTTCCCCTTTGCTTAGACCTCCACAGATACAGCCCCATTCCTGGTTAGTTCCCTCCCGCTGGCCCATGCCTGTGTTGTCCTCCCTTCCCACAGCCCCATTCCACACTGCCTGTTCTCTTGGGGGCCCTGATGGATTCGCTATTGTCACTTTTATATGCCTTTCTGTATTTTCCGAGGAGTCTCCCCCATTTCTGATTGCCATCCATTTTCTCTGAGGCATGGCCAACCCCACTAAACAGCAGAACAAGGGAACACCCAGAGAGGTAGAGCACCTTGCCCGAGGTCACACAGCCAAGGGGCCGGGAATCCGGCGGCAAAGGCTGAATCCATTCCCACTTCTTGGCTGCATTTCCAGGCCAAGAAGGGCTGTGGGGTGACAGGCCTCCTGTGTCCGGGGCCAAGAGAAGAAACTTCCAGCACAAACGATCAGAGGAGCTGGTTTGGGGAGAGGCTCCAGGCAAGAGCCAGAAAACAGCCAAAGATTCCGAGCTGGCGACGGCGCGATTCATAATAAATAAACACCTTCTTAGGATGTCTTGGGGGGCTGCGACCAGCGTGGGGTGCCCAGGAAGCCACCCGCCCTCGCCCGACAGGGTTCTCTGGTCCTCGTCCAAAGGGTCGGTGGGACAGGGTCTTGGGGGACGCTCTTCAAACCCCAGAGGGGCGGGGAAGTGAATATTTTGGGATTACCCCCTATTTCCAACAAATAGAGGGGCCCTCAGAAGCCGTATCAGATGTCAGGCTTTCCTGGCTGCGCGACGATCCGCTTTCCTGTGAGTTATGCAATGTTGTCACGGAGGAAGGGAGCAGCTGGACACTGGATGGGCAGCCCTGGAATCAAAGGGGACCCATGCAGCGCTGTCACCTCTGCCTAGGAGGACACGGCGCCTCGTCTTCCTCAGACCTGCATGTGCGCCGATGGGGCCAGGGAGGCCCAGGGCCGGGGGCCAGGCCGGGGCTGAGCAGGGCAAGGATCCAGCCCCAGATTTGGGTGGACGGTGGCTCTGTGGACGCAAAGCCCCAAGTGTCCCAACCCCACTAATCCAAAGCAGCCCCAAGTCTCCCCACATTTAAACACTGGCGACAAATTCTCATTTCCAAGATTTATCATGCGAGCCAAGCAAACCTGCCACCGTGGGGACCAGGGGCAGCATTCGCGGGTTCAAGGTGTCAGCGGGGTGTCCTTTTTGAAGATCAGGAAAGTAGCGGGACTTTTTGGATTTGGGCAGAAATTAGGCGAAGATCCTCAACCCCGGCCTCCCCGGGCTCCTCTTCCTGCTCCTTGGGCTCCTCGGCTCTGGTTTCCTGGTGCAGGAGGCAGAGCCAGCCAAGGGTCAGTGATGGGTGAGGGCTGAGGCTCCCTGGGATCCACGGGTTGGCTCCCCACCCTGCAGGGGTCCCCTGAGATCGGCCTCTGAGGACGGTGTTAAGGTTAGGCCAAGTCCTCAGGGTGGGTCTGGATCTGCAGGACTAGTGTCCTTATCAACGGGGACACCAGGGGACCCCTCCTCTCGTTCTCCCACACCCCACCAGGCAGCAGCTGAGGAAGGGCTACGCAAGGACACGGTGGCCATCTGCCAGCCGGGAGGACAGCCCTCAGCAGAGACCCACTCTGCCGGACTCCCACCTAGAACGTGGCCTCCGGATCAGAGAGAAAGCCAACGTCTGTCCCTCAAGCCCCCGGCCAGGCTGATGCCGGTCAAGCACTCAGGGTTGCTTTTGTCCCAGATCCTGGTGGCCTTAAGTCCAAAGATGAGACCCGGGTGGGGTGGGAGACCCATCGCTCATGAGAACCACCTCATGGATGTGTGGCCATGGGACTGTCCCCGTGACTGTCTCGGGGGTCCCTTGACCCTTACAGAATGGAAGGGGGGGTCATTCTGGGGTTTGTCCCCCTCCCACTCAAGGCTCGACCACTGGGAAGGGTCTACCCCAGGTGACTGGGGGCTGTGCAGTCCTGGAGGGGCGGGGGCAGGGGGCTGGCGGAAGTGAGGGTCACGAAGGTTGTCTTTCAGGGAGTCTGGACGCTCGTGAATTGGGGGAACCTGCCCCCCTGACCCCTGCTGCTGTCTGTCGCAGTGCGGGAGCTTCTCAGGAGGACCCCGGTGGCAGGAAGCCAGCCGCTGCACAATTCCTTCCTCTTACTCAGTGAGTCCTAATGTCCCTCAAGGTCACTCTTTATACCTGAGCCCTGAAGCTTTAAAACGCATCCTCATGCAGCGGCTGTAGACGCAAAGTACCAGCCCCTGAGTCATGTCCAGGTGCCCCGGGCGGCCAGCTGCCTGTCCTGGGATCTTGTCCAGTCTTGGTTGGACAAAGGCAGCAGGTGGCCTCGGGGGAGGGCTCTCCTGGGATGCTGGGCAGACGGCTCACCTGGACCCTGGGTAGCCAGGCAGGTCAGCCCTGGGCTTCATGTGGGCTGTCCCAGGGTCTCTGCCGAAGTCCCCAGGGTCTCCTGCGCCCTCCTCTGCGTCCTGAGGTGTTCCTCCACGCCCCTCCCCCAGCAAACACCCAGCACAGCTGCAGGGGGCTAATGAAATGGTGCCAACTCTCTCCCTTTGTTTCTTTAGAAATTTCTACCCGGGGCTCCTCAACAGGAGGCCGTCTCAGAGATGAAACGCCTCCCGCTCGTTGGTGTCGGGTCCCTAAGGCAGGTTCAGAGGGTGACAGGTCACCGGGGAATGAGGCGAATACACAGGGACAGTCGCTGCCTTGAAGGAGCAGCTCCCCGTCCCCGAGCTCTTGCTATTGTCCCCGGGGCCTCCTGGCTGGGGTAGGCAGGGGGGGACAGGCAGGGACTTGGACAGTATGCTCCTGCTGGTGAGCAGGCCACATGAATCCTCAGCCTCTCCAGTCGGCTGGCGTCCCCAGGCAGGGGACCTGGGGCTCTTGGAGGAGGATGACAGGCCTCCTCTCCTGGCTCTGCACTTCAGTTTGTTGGTATTGGACCTTCGGGTTGGCATCTGCGCCGTCACCTAAAGCTAGAATCCTCGGGCCAGGGAAGACACAGAAATCCCCAGCATGTGTCCCTTGTCCGCTGATGACAAAGCCTCCCCTGTCACCACCAGGCCTTGTCGCAGCGGAATCACGTTCGTCAGACACAGATTGCAGCCCTCGGGTTATCGCGTAGGGCCAGGGGACAGATGTGGGTGTTCTCACCGACACCTTTGATGGCGGGTCCTGGGGGCCCAGGGCTCTGCAGGGGAGAGGCTCACACACAGACCTTCCCAGCTCCAGCCAAGGCCAGAGGCCAGTCCTGGGTCCACCAGGGCCCCGCCGTGGCCGCTTCCGAGCTGGTGATGGATTGAGACACAGAATTAATATACGTCTCTCTATTTATATATAAAACCCTTACAAATCACATCCCTCGAGCCAAGTCCTTAAATAATGGAAGACGGTAGATTACGGCTTTATTAGTCCCTTCCAAAAGCTTATGAAAATTATCTTTAGCTGCTGGGAAGACATTTTATCAGAATTTATGGCAACTCAGAGAGTCTTGAGCTATCAGATGCAGAAACTAAGAAGCTTTCTACAGCTCTTTCTGCTGCCGACAGACCCTGGTCTCCGCTCTCCTTGTAAATTAAAATCTCTAACGTTATCTACTTTATGAAATAAGACACTTGGCTCTTCTATCTCGAGCCTGCTCTTTAATTAATATAGACTTGAGTAGGCAAAGCCATCAACGTGAGTGGGTGGCCCGGCGTGCGGGCGCAGGGTGGTGAAGGAGAGCCCTGAGATCTGGGGAAAAGGCACCCACCCCACCACAGCTCTGTCTTGGGGGGTCAATGTTTCGTTCATAGCTTGGAGAGTTTTTTTCCTTTGTGGAAAAAGCGAGAGGTCTGGCCAAAGCTAGAGGTCTCTATTAGCCAGCCATCTCCAGGACTGTCCACCTACCATCTTCCCTTAGGAAAGCTGAGCTGGGCTCACCCAGAGCTCCCCTCAAGCATATTCGTGAGTCAGTGATGAGCCGTGAACTTCTGTGACCAGGCCACCGTGGGAGATGGACAGGAACTGAGACCTGGGCTTCACTTTGATGGCAATTTCCTACTGGTACAGCTTCCAAGAGCTTGGCCAAGGGTTCTGTCTCATGGAACAGCATGCAGATAAGTTCAGAGGGTCTCCATTTCTATGACCTAGGCTTTGGGGTGGTTTCTATATGTATTTTTTCAAATGTGGGCAGCAAGGGGTTTTCATTTATTGGGTCTCCAGATAATTTTTTCTATCACTTTATTTGCATTTTATTATTTTCTAGAATCTTCTTAAAAACATTTACTGTTTACTAGGTTATTTTCTAGAGTATTTCAAATACACCCTGATGGTGGTCATTTTGTAGATTAATGTCTAGAGTCCTCAGTTTCCCTTGTGATTCGTTTTTATGGTATTCTTCAAAAGTCCATGTCAGTCCCAATAGCTCTGGAGACTGAGGCAGGAGGACCATGAGTTCAAAGCCAGCCTCAGCAAAACGGAGACACTAAGCAACTCAGTGAGACCCCGTCTCTAAATAAAATACAAAATAGGGCTGGGGATGTGGCTCAGTGGTTGGGTGTCCCTGAGTTGTTCAATCCATGGCACCAAAAAAAAAAAAAAAAGCAGTTTCAGGTTGAAAATTAGGAAACAATGAAACTGGCCTCTCACCCCAGTTTGAGAACTGAGGGGTCCCCGCTAGCTGCCAGGTGTCCATTCTGCCAATGGACTGTGGGCAGAAGTGATGAGTGTCATTTCAAGATCAAAGCATTGAAGGGTTGGTTGGATTTGCTGTATCTCACACTTCTGTTTCCGTGACTTAGGAAGTCACGACTTAAGATGCAGAAGTTAAAAGATGGAACCAGAGAACTTGGCCTGCGAAATAATGACATGTTAAGCCATTGAGATTTCAGGGTCTGTTTGTTACAGCAGCGTAGCTTAACCTAATCTGATAAATGAACTTCTCATCTTCCAAAGCACTTTTTAAAACCATTTGTCAGGTCTCTGCCAGATTCCCAGGAGAGGGCAGTAGCCCTACAAACATCCTTATCATCAGCACCACTTAGCTCAGGATTGCTCAGCTGATTACACTCTATCCTTTTGGTAATAGCTATCCTAATGGATGGAGATGCTATCTCACCCTGGTTTTGATCTGCCTTTACCTGGTGACTAGGGATATGAAACACTTTCTCATATGCCTGTTGACCACTTTTATGTCTTGTTTGGAGAAATGTCTATTCGGGTCATTCATCCACTTTTTAACGTCTGTGTATATTTTTTTCTTTACTATTGAGTTGTATGAAATTTTTAATGAATTTTGGACATTAAACCCTTATCAGATAGGATTTGCAATACTTTCCCCAGTCTGTGGGTGGCCTTTCCTTTTGATTGATTGCTTCTCTTGCCATGCCAGACCTGGGATAGAGTCCATTCATTTGATTTTGTTTATGTAGCCTGAGCTTTTGGTGGGATAGTAAAAAAAAAAATTGCCTAGGCCAGTGGCAAGGAGATTGGCCCTTTGTTTTCTTCTAGCTTTATAATTTCAGGGCTTATGTTTAGGACCAGGGATAACTAGTATTAGTGAGGGGTAGAGAAGAGGGAAGCCTTGCACACTGTTGGGGACAATGGAGATTGGCGCCGTCACGAGGGAAAACAATATGAGGGTTTCTAAAGAAATTAAAAATAGAACCATCTTATGACCAAGAAGTTCTTCTGGTAAGAAAGCTGAAGGAAATGAATCATCACCCCTGAGAGATATCTGTATCTCATGTTCACTGTAGTTTTATTTATACTAGCCAAGATAGGGACAAAATCCGAGTGTCCAATGGCAGATGGATGGGTAAAAAAAAAAAAATTGCAGTGTGTGTGTATATGTGTGTTCGTAAAATAGAATGTTATTCTGTCCTGAAAAAGGAGAAGATCCTACCATTTGCCACCATATGGATCAACCTGGAGGATATTATGCTCAGTGAAATAAGCCAGACCCAGAAAGACACACAGAATACTAAGTAACCTCACTTATGTGTGGAATCTTAAAAAAAAAAGTAATGTCAAATATACAGAGACTAAGAATAGAACTGTGGTTACCAGGAATGGGATAGGGGAGAATAAATGAGAGATGTCCATCAAGGGAAGCTGAGTAGCAGCTCCACAGAGTGAAGGAGTCCAGTGATTGTGTAGAATGTGAGTCGAACAGTTGGCAACAGAGCACTGGAGAGTTTTGTTGAGTCAATGGCAGCTGGTCTCGCCACAAAAAAAAAAAAAAAAAAAAAAAAAAAGAAGGAAAGTAAGAAAGAAAATGGGAAAATGGGAAATGGGTAACTATGTGAAATGATGGCTACATTGACTGCTTCATATGGCAACCGTTTTACCATCTGCTGTGTCTCTTGGTATCATGTTGCATATCTTCAGTGCACACCGTGAAGCTTATTTTTTAAATATATGAACACGTAGTGAACGTGGGAAAAGTGGGTGTGGGTGCTCTTAGTATAATTCTCAAAACCTTTCAGTAAGTATAAAATTATTTACAAACAGCAAAGTTTTTTAAAACCTTAAAAAACAAGATAAAAACCTCACTCAGCTTGTCAGTTGGCAGGTGCAGATTCGATCCCAGGTCCCATATTCTTGTCCAACCAAGCTGCACGAGTAGGTGAAGAGGGACCCTCTTTCCTAGGAGGCTTCTGTTGTAAAGGGAGTGGTCTGCAGAGAGAGAATCTTCCAGAACCCACAATTATGGGTAGATTCATTCTACCCACTCCTTATAAAACAGGAGCCCTGCCCTCTGGCCCCCCAGAGGACTTCTGGTGGGAAGCAGACAGGAAGAGGTCAGGGGTGGCCTGCTCTGGAGCCCCACAGGAGGGTGGACCCTCTGCCTGAGCCATCCCTGCGGCCTGGCCACAGCAGCAGGACCTCGGGCCCTGGCCAAGACGGGTGCTGCCCAGGCAGAGCAGCCATACGGTAGATTCATGCAAACTCCCCCTGACCCTGGTGTCCAGTCCGGCTCCTCCCCACAGACAGCGCCGGGCAGCCGTCCAGGACGGGTTTTAGCCCTTTTAATAGAGAAATGGGAAGTGAGCCTTAAAGAAAAGGAGCGGTCATTACTACATTTAATTGCTCTAAAAATCTCTCACTGGGTTGCCCATGAGTAAACCGACGTGCTGATCCAGTGCTCCAGGGACATGTGACCAGTCCTCAGGCGGGGCTTAGAAACCAGAGTGACAAACCGAGCTGAGGACCCTGAGAAGGGAGGCCCACGCAGGCCAGTGCAGGGAGGGCAGGTCCGGGGTCCCCTGGCTCGGCTCAACCTGCGCCCTGTGAGGCTCCCCCCTGGAGGGAGCTGACACCGGACCAGACCTGCCTCTGCCTCTGTCATCCCCAGCCACAGAGGTTCCTTCACCCCAGACCTCTGCCAGCCTGATCCCTAAGAAAAGGAGCAATTTTCCTTCTGAAATTCCTGTGGGGTAAAAAAAAAAAAAAAAAAAAAATCATTGCTTCACCTGCCCCAGGAAGGACCCGGCTTAGCCCAGGTGATTGGCCGTCTGAGAAACAGGTGGGAAGGTGAGGGGCCTGGCCTGGCATCCACCGTGGGGCAGGGGAAGAAGCCATCTTGGAGGGTAGTCCTGGTTCAAAGCCGCGGCGCGATGGTCAGAGCTCATGTCCTGGTGTAGGGGAGGACGGGGCTAGGGATGAGTGTGTGACCGTCTCGGGTGAACAGTGCCCTCAAGGACGGGGAGTGGACGGTCCATGCCGATGGAGAGTCAGCCTGAGAGCTGGTCCCAGGCGATAAAGATGCAGTAAAAGAACCAGAGAGTCTGGGTGAGGGCCCAGGAGGGCAGGCCAGCTGGGGAGAGGAGTGGCCTCCGGGGTCGGGGCAGCCAAGGTGGGGTTATGCCAAGGCCAAGGCCGAGGCCCCACCTGGGGAAACCCCTGCTCAGATGACCCTGGGGCTGTGGATTCTGCAGCCTCATGGGCTCTGTGACCTGCAGGAATGTCCCCTTCCCTGATGACAGCCAGCGCCTTCTCTGGGCCTGGAAGTGCTGCAGAAATCTGCCCTCCACAAAGAACTGTGCGTCTCCACCTTCTTGATAAGGGGAGAAGCTTAGCATCACCCCTCAGCTGGATAAGGTCAGGAGGGGACTAGGGTCTACGCGAGGCAGGAGTCGGCCGCGCCTTGTGGCATAAGCAGAACCTGGGCCGCGGCTGGGGGTGGGCTTCAGGGTTCTAGTTCAGGGGCTGGAGTGGATTCACGGGCTGGCGGGCGCTGCCCTGGGAAACGGGCACCTGAGACCCTAGCAAGGACCCCGGGGGTGCGGCAAGCACACTGCTGGGTATGTGTCAGAAGCCGAGGCTGAAACAAGACTGACCCTCGGCTGAGTGGCAATGCCCGCGTTCCCTGGCACATGAGATGGGGGAGGGGGAGACGGGAGCTGGGGGAGGGGAGACGGGAGACAGGGAGCTGAAATGGTCCTATTACGGGAGCTCGTGGAGGGTTTCACTTCACCGCGGGGCTTGCCACCCACCTAAGCCAGAAGATGGCTGCAACCTGTTAGAGGCTGTCCCCTGAACACCTCGAGGCATGGGGACTGCAACTGACCAAGGGCTGTGGCCTCCGCCTCCAGGAATCCACAGCCATCCCTCCCCAGGGCTGCTTCCAGCCAGTGAATGAAGACAGCAGGCCAGTTCCAGGGAGGGCGTCACCCGACTCACCCCAGGGTGACAGTGGCTTTGGCTGAACCCCTGTTGAAGCTGCTGGGGAACCGCAAGGCGTCTTGGGAGGCTCCTGCCCGATGACCCCCTCCTCTGCCTCCCTCGGGTGGGCCGTGCAGTGCCCCCTCTGTGCCCTCGCCTACCCTTGGCATTCGCCTAGCAACCGGCTCTATGCATTGGCTTCTTGGGCGGCCACCAAGCCAAGGAAGGCAGAGCAGGGACCCGAGAACCGGGTGCCGGGAAGCACCCGAGCCACTGAGCCACCAGGGCCTCAGCCCCTCCAGTGACACTCCTCCACGAGGGACGCAGGGCTCCTGTGAGCCCGATGTCACTTCTCAGTCCGCCCATCGCAGTGGATGGAGCAGCCTGTCCCCACGGTCCCTGAGCGTCCAAGGGGCACACTGGCTGCGACAAGGTCTCTGGCCTGGGTCCTGCGTCGCCTGCCTTCTGACGACCTCCCTGAAACACTGTGATTTTCCTAATGAAGAGTGTCTTCAGCAAATGACACCCGGTTCCAGGGACAAACAGCCACTCACTCATAAGCTGGGTGAGTCACCAGGCTTCGAGAATTCGGTTTTTATAAACCAAAATGAGTCCTTTACAGGGCTCTCTGAAGGCTTGGGGCGCCCTGCAGGCCCCAGGCAGTGGTGCCCAGGGAGCCCAGTGTTCCCAGAGCAGAGACGCAGGCGCCATGTCCGGGCAGGACCCAGAGACGGCCCCTCGGGGCTGCTGCGGGCTGGCCCTGGGTTTCGGTCTCTGCTGTTCTTGCATTTTAATTATGAGTCGCTGCTGGTTTGGGTCCCTCGTCATCAGCTAGCTTGTGGTGGGCTGTCGGTTAACCCGGAGCTTATCGCGAGGCCTATTTACATCAGCAGAGTGTGGGGCCGGCCGGCCTCTTCCAGAAACTACCCGAACGCGGAGGTGTTGCATCGGGCTGCGGGTCATGGGGGCAGAGGGCACAGTGGCCTCAAGAGTCCCTGGGGCTCTCCGACTTCATCCCCACCTTCCCTCCTGCTGGCCATGGGATGCGGGGACACAGGTGGTCAGGGGGCGTCCGTTTGGCCCGAGTGGGCACTGGGCTCAAGGGTGAGAGAGCCAGTGTGCTCATGGCTCCCAGGCTGGGGCTGAGGTCCTGGGGCTGAGGGAGGGAACGGAAGAGGGACCTTGACACCCCCCCCCCCCCCCCCCCCCCGTGATCAGCGACGCCCCCCCCCATGGCGCTTCTCATCAGTATCCTCCTCTGACGGGCTGCGCGGGATGCGTGGGATGCGTGGGGCAGGGATGGCTTCAGCAGGAAGCAGCGGTCGTATCATCACTGGTGACTGCTGGGGAGGATACCTGATCCTGAGTCATTCTGGCATCACCCTGGGCTTGGGGTTAACGAGTGGGTTAACTCGAGTAAGAACAGCTTACAGAACAGGGGGTGGAGAGAGCCTTTGAGTTAGGAGGAGAAGCCGGAGACCTTGGAAAATGGGGCACAGAGACACCATCCAGGGCCATTGCTGGAATATGGGGGATACTAGCAGGCCACCTCCATGTTTGATGAGTCTTAGCGGATTTAAGGCTCTGGAGCACCTCTGTGAGGCAGGAACCGCTGTCATTCCCATTTTGCAGATGAGTAAACTGAGGGACAAATACAGTAAATAACTTGCCCAAGGTCACAGAGCTAAGATGGTGCAGCCAGGAGCCTGCCCTTGAGTGGCGATGTCCTCTCCCTGAAGTCATTGCTCTCAAGCTGGACAACTCTCCCCTACCAGGTCCTGATGTCCCTCCTGCCACCTCTTCCTTGGAGCTCACTGTGATAAAACTTCCTATCCCTTTATTAAATCCTCCTCGCATCATCTAAATTTGGACATGGGGTCTACTATGGTGGCCCTGACGTCCCTCACAGGCTCCCCAACACCTTCAATTACAAATCACACCGTAACTGATAAGTCACTAAAAGGGTGGCAGGTTCAGCCATGCCACCCCACTGATGTCAGGACCCACCTCAGAGTGTGAACATGTGTGTCTTGCCATCAGGGAAGAGACTGGCCACTCCATAGACGAGGGACAGCAACACCTGGGAGACCAGGGTCTTGCTGGGGGTGACCCAGCTGTGGGAGCTGGAGCCCAGATCTGAGGCTGATGGTTTTGTTCTAGGTCCTAACCACCCCCCACGCTGGCTCTGGGGACGCACCGCAGAGGGAGGCCTGTGGTCCATGTGGGGCACACGGGGAGAGGACAGCGCTGGCCTGCCTCCAACACCCCGAGTCTGCGGCAAGGGAGTCACGTCCAGGGGTCTAGGCTGCCCCTGAGAGGGAGGCCAGCCTAGAGGCCAGCTCCCCCTGGAGGCTGAGGGTGGAGGACGCCCCAGCCTCCCCCGAGAGCCCTGGTCCTCTCCACCCCGGCCTTCCAAGTTCATCTTGTCATCCTCGACAAATATAGACCAGGAGAAGCCTAAATAAACGAGTGGCGGCTGGAGCCGCAGGACAGCTAACCATAATGGGGGTTTTGGGTTTTCTGTTTGAGACACAAACATCGCATTCCTCAGCCGAAATAGCCGGGTGGAGAAGCGGGGCATTACGGCTGGGAGCAGCTGCCAGGATGAGCCAAGCCAGACCGAAATAGGCCGAGCCACACAGGAAGGGGGCGGGTGGGGCCGGCTGACGGGGCGGGGCCGGCAGGGCAGCTCAGCTACCTGGCAAGAGGGCAGCTGTGTGTTTACCTGGGCTCTCAAGCAGGGGTCCTGGGCACGCGAGAGACAGCATGCATGTGAGAGCTCTGCACACCACACACACACGCGTGCGTGCGCGTGCACACACACACACACACACACACACACACAGAAGGCAGGCCTGCAGGGCCCTCGCACACCGGGCCTCACCCCCCCCCCCCAGGGCAGCAGGAACACACAGGTGTCCCCCAGGTGCTCACACAGGCAGATGCAGGCAAACCCTGCACGTGTCCACAGGTACACAGAGGCGCGCACACACCCCGTGCACACCCAGCCACAGCACAGATATCCACGCACGAGAGCAACGTCCTGGGCCCTGACCCCTGGGCCTCCTCTCACCCTGAGCTTGTTCGCCCCAGAGGAGCTGGGTTACAGCCAGGGCTGGTGGGGTCTCTCCCCAGTGGGCACCGCAGGTTTGGGGGAGACTGGGCTGGGGGGTTGATCTTGATTGCTCCCCCTCCCCCGCTCCATTTCCAGATGTTCCTTCTTCACCACATCAGCCCCGAGCTGTCCCCAGGGTGAAGGGGGATTAAGTATAGAGAGATTGCAAGTTCCCACCAAAGACCTGCACATGACCGTGGGTCCCACAGCCCCTTGGGTTTGTGAGCTCTGAGGACAGGGACCCCGCGACGAAGCTCATTCCTTTACGCCCAGAGACTCGGCCGTGCTCGGGGCTCTGCGCACAATGGACCAGAGAACCAGCAGACAAGCAGGGATTCGCACTCAGCTGACCCGCTCCTCTCACCCCTGAAGGCTCCAACCCATGCAATGGACATCTAAGAAGCTGTCCCCTGCCCCATCGCCCCATGGTAACCATCCGCCTGAGACTTCTCTGCTACATTTTCTGCTGTAAGGGGAAATACTCTTCCCAGGCTCCCTGGACAATGGTCTCCCTGGTGGGTCTCATCAATGGGAGGGACTGACAGAAGATTGACAGGTCGGGGTGGGGACCAGCAGGGGGTTCTGGCTTTGGCAGTCCCCAGGGCTCCTCTGCTCTCCAGCTCCCAGCTGGGCAGCTCCATCCCGGAGGTCCCAGATTCTGGGGACTGTGGACCCACCTCCTTAGGTTGCTGCTCTGGTCCTGGGGCCTCCCGTCCCACTTGACTCCCCAGTTCCTGTCCATCTGCCCAATCAATCCCCTCTATTGAATTATCCCTGCACGACAGCCACCAGAGACACTGGGCAGACAGAGGAACAGACTCAACTCTGAACCCGAGAGGAGAACAGGGGTGAAGGGCCTGGTCCAGAACCCACCAGAGACGCTTCCAACCAACACTTGCTTAGCTGACCACGACATGAACAGAGTCCAGGGGTCAGATTCCAGAAAAGACGGAGAACCCACCAGACTTCCCTCTCCAACCCACCTGCCCTGTTGTCCCCAGTCCTCCCTGGCCCTCTCCAGGAGCACCAGAGTTCTCTCCCCCTGGGGACTGTGACTCGGGGCCCCTCTGGGATCCCTCCCACCACCCGACCTAGAATGGCCTCTCCTCCTTTAAGGGGGGAAACTGACGGAATCTGCCTTGTTTGAAGCCTCTGCTGCGAGTGCGCTGGGCTTGGCCTTTCCTGGAACGGCCCAGGGAGGTGGGACAGGTGCCCTCTGACTAGCAGGATGCAGGAGACTTCATGGAGGGCCCCAGGGCTGGCCAGCAGAACCCCGATGGGTGGAATCCAGCGGATCCAGGTGGGGGAATGGCATGGACCAAGGCTCAGAGGCAGCCCTGCCTCCTGTGTGTCTGGGGGGTGTTGGGAAGGGCGCTGGACCCCCGGGTGGAAAACGGGGAGAGAGGACTCTAGAAGAGGCACAGAGCAAGCTCAATACGTGCCCTATTAAAGGCACCCACAGAGTGAGTGACACCGTGACCCCACTTCACAGATGGCACAAGCAAGGCTCACACCTGTGAAGAGACTTGGCCAAGGTCCCGTAGCTAGGGAGT